>NW_025109884.1:358725-360567 GCF_011392965.1 Frieseomelitta varia | reverse complement strand
TTTTTTTTCTTTTTTTTTTTTTTTTTTTTTTTTTTTGGAATCTGTCACCTTTTTTTGGTACAATTTTCGGTAATTGTGGTTATATTTATTTTATGACGAAGTTGAATTTTTTTTTTTTTAAATAATCTTAAAAGTTGTTCGATTCTTTTTTTTTTTCTTCCTTTCCAATGAAAAATTCTCCCCCTTTTTCTTCTCTTTCTAACGAAAAATTTCTCTCTCGACTTTCAGGATTAGAGAGGAGAGATCATCAAGAATGGTTCTAACCGTGACCGAGGACACACCAGCAGACATGCTGGCCGGTAGCATGGAGCTCCTGGTCCAGTTGCCTCGGGACCATCATCTTCAAACGCAGAAGGTCACGGTGCAACGAAGGTATATATGTACCATGGTTTTGTAACATTCCACTCGTATTTATACTTCTGCTAATGTAATTTCTTTAATTCATATTCACGTTTCTATATCATACGTTACATACGTAGATCACATACACGTATAATACAGTAGAATACAGTTTTATAAATATGTAGAATATAGTTATATTTTCGGACGAATAATGGGTTGGGTTAGGTCTAAAATACAGTATATTTATAAAACTATATATTGTAGCATATTATATAATATATAATATTATATAAAACTATATATTGTAGAATATTATATATTATTTTTGGACGAAACAGTTCCTCGAATTGAAGCTTATAAAATTTATAAAGTTTCAACAGAGAATGTATTAAAAGTTTTTGCTTAATGAAAAAGTTTCATTTTAGAAACACTTACATTTCTGTTTGATAGAATTTCAGAAGTGCCATGGATTCTCCGATTCTGTTCATTTGACTGGCAAAAGTAGAAAACATAAAATTCCACGCAAACATTCCATTCCACTCGTCACTTTGTCATTTCATTTTTTTACAAAGAAACTACGATCATAATTGAAGATGTGATACTTGAGACTACCAAAGAAAGGTTCTCCCATGATTCGAGTTTCTTTCAGTCGTCGAAAAATCCAATCATTGGGTACCTACTTTCCTCTTAATTGGCGATAATTCTCGAACGAAAAGAAGAAAAAAGTTGAAGAAGAAGAAGAAAAACTCTTGAAACGTCCAGTCACTTTTCCTGTCCACTCTGTTCGAGCAAACGTGTGACCTTCTGTACGGCAGTTCGCAAAGAGAGTCTCTGAACTACGGTGTGCTTTCTACAGATTGCTAGAAAACCACCGAGGAAGGAAAAATTTAGTCGACTGTCTCTCCAAGATCAGTTTTTTTCTCCTCTTGCGTATTGGTCTTTGAGCGGCGTTCCTAGTTTTCTTTTTTTTTTTTTCTTCCTTTTTTTGTTTCTCTCCCTCCAGGTGACGAGTTTACCTCGATCCCAGCACTTTCCACAAATTCGGGTCGCTTAGAAACTGCGGCAGCGATCCGAAGAAACGATACTGGATCCTGTTAAAAAATTGTTTGGTGACTAATGATCCGTTTACCGACGCGAGAAACGTCTTTCTTTCTGAAAGAAAGTACCCATTCGTCGTTTCCATCCGTGGGAAACGTGTTCCCTCGTTCCTTTGCGGTGTTCCATTATCATAATCAAAGAGATTTTTCTTTGTGGCGTTGGAGCCTCCGGCGAGAGTGGCAAAACATCGTCGAACGCGCAAGAAGTGCAAAAACTAGCGAAACACCGGGACAATCCTGTGCGAAAAGTTGAACGAGAAAGATGGGAGAAAAACTGTGGCGTTCTTAGACGATTGTCGAGGAAATTAAACTCGAAAGTTTGTAAAATCTGGGCGAGATTGATGAAAAGTTTATAACAATTCAGAAAGTTTATAATAGTTATACACGTTGAGAAAATCAACTT
>NW_025109884.1:313477-358538 GCF_011392965.1 Frieseomelitta varia | reverse complement strand
TTCAGAAAGTTTATAACAGTTATATACACATTGAGAGAACTTCAAAAATCTGCAAATTCAGAAAATTGATGGGGAGTAATTTTAATATTGGACTAAATATTGAATAAAATGTTTCTCAGAAGAATTCTAATTATTAAATTATCGTACAGAGTAAATTTTTATCAATTCCCATTGAGATAATTGAAATTCAAAGTTTTTTTTGGAAAGAATAAAATTTATGAAGTGTGGACGCTACGCAGAACGGTATGGAACAACGTGGCATGACTTATTGCCCCCCAACAACATAGAAATGCTCGAAAGCAAACGCTGAACGGTCTTTCGGATTTCTTTTTGTTCATAGTATGCCGATGATGGACCTCCTCGTGCAGATCGCCACGGCCCACAAATTGACAGCTTCCAGTTACACTTTGCAAGCGATTGGAGAACGTGGGATGGTTCTACCTCATCAACCCAATACACCAATTGGCGCATTGGATGCGCTTCAGGTATTGTTTATTGATATAATCAAATTTGCTCGAACATGCGAAGAGTATGTGTCATCCAGTTGCAGCGTGCAACTGATATTCTAACTATAAATTTGTGCAACTATATGTTCAAACTATAAATTTGAAGAGAGATTGATATCAGCGTCCAATCTAGAAAGATACTATGATACTAAAGTACTAAAGGTATCAAGTTACTGAAATACTATTAAAATAATGTTAGAGCCTCGTCAAGTGTCAAGTTACTGAAATACTCTGCAGCCTTGTCAGATATCAAATGTCAAATTGTTAGGGTACTAGGATACTAAGATCTCAAGTTACTAAAATAGAAGTATTCATGTAATGAATTATTAAAGTACTAGGATACTAAGATGCTAGAAAAAATGTAAGAATGTACTTCAGTATTATAAGAAAATGTAAAAAAGTACTAAAGTACTAAAATGTTTCGAGTTACTACAGATTTTAAAAACATTATTGAGAAAATTAAATCATGAATCATAGAATAGTGAATTTTTTCATTGAAAAAGTAATAAGCAGAAGTTCTGTGAGATTCTTTTTTAAAGGACTACAATTTGAAGTTGTATCAGAGAGAGGATAGCATAATTTTGGGGAAACGACTTGGAATTCAATGAATCGTGTAATTTTTCAGCTCTAAGAGACGGTAGAGTTGTTTCTTTCTGAGGAATCTCTCTAATCTCTGCTAATCTTGTTAATTTGTAATCAGAAGTATTTCGCTGTACATGTTTCAGAAAATTTTTAGTATTTTCTATGTTTTTTCAGATAAGGCGTAGAAAATTTTAAAAAATTGATGTTATCTGTGTATAATGTAATTAATTAATAATTCTAGTGCTAAATGGTTTTACTGTGATTTTGTAATTTTATAATCAATAGTTTTTTGACATTAAATGACTCTTCAATTTGAATTTTTCTGCCAGTATTAATAATTTCCTTCCCAGTTGTAATAATTTTTATTTTAATCAATTGATTTCAGGTAAAACTGTTACCCAAGCAGGGCACTTTCATACCAAGGAAAGCGAAGCAGGTTAATCAACCATTTGAAACCACTTTTAGGTTGCAGGTAAAAAAAAAAAAAAAAAATGAAAAAAAAGATACACGTATTTCGTAATCAAACTGTACATACTCTCGAATCTAGCAAAATTTAAAGCCAAAGTGTTCTGTAAATATTGTCATCAGACAATTTCAACATCTCAGTTTTATTGTTCCATTTTCTATATCTGATAGTTTATCAAATAATCAGTAAGTGTTTGGAGAAATCATGATTGTGCAATTGTCACAGGTACATTTACCAAGAAACCAACTGTGGGTGTCCAGAGTCAGTCCCAAGATGAACCTGGGTGAGATCTTGGAACAAGTGTGCCGCGAAAAAGGTTTAGACAAGAACAAGTACGAGCTGCGTCACCCAAGTGAGTAATTAGCACACTTACAAACAAACATAGATAGATAAGGAGGAGAAGAATGACAAAATAAAGAAGATTGGAAATTAAATTATAAATGATAAGATAAAGAAGATTAGAATGAATTATAAGTTCATTATTGAGGAGTCTTGTACACCTACTGTGGGACCAACAGCTTCTAGAAATATCTGATTAAGAAATCCTCATTAACAAGCTTATGTATTTTATATATTTTATTTCAAAGCGAGAAGATAATAAAACGAATTAGAAATTCGACTTTTCAAGTTGCAAACCACCTAAGTATCTAATATTCGAAACTGGAAAGTTGTCAATGAGAAGTTTATTACCTGTAACTATTGCCATCGATCAGCTAGTCTGAAACTCTGGAGAGAAGCTGGGAACGTTGACCCGAGGCTCGTTAAAGGCTTAGAGAAGTATCCAACCAGTATGGTGAACTGTGTTAAGCAATTAAAACGTTTACATAAGATCTCCGAGTGAAGATTTATTATTTGAAGTTTACCCACGCAGAGCTGAACAGTTTGATAAGATTTTGCCAGACGATTGGTGGATACTCGTTGATCTATAAAACGTCAACTGAAACGGAACTAGATTCGTCCATTTGCGTTTGATATTTAAACCGGTGGCGCTGGCCAACCTGTCTTTTTCAAGATATAATCCCAACAGGTTTCCCTGGTCGGGTGATTGTATTTTTATTAATGCACCTCTTCCTTAATCAAGAAGAGTATTGCTGAACTGTGTGTTGGTTGATCTCATCCTCATCTCTCAATAAATTAAGAAATATTTTATTTGGTAGAAATATTTTTTTAACTTACCGTACATGTGGTAATTATTCGATTTTTTTCTTTCTAATTTAATTATTGTACACTGATAACTCACGTATTACTTGTAAAATATTTGCCGTAGATCAATAAATAGTTCTTTTCTTGAAAGAATATGCCCCATTTAAAAACTTTCACAAACGTTCGTAGAGTATTCTTTCATATTCAATTATTGTACTTTGCGGCACTATTTGCTTCACTAACATCAACATCAATTTTCAGAAATTGCTATTAAATTTCGGGAGGTGAAGTCAGTAGCCGCGTGCGTGCATTGGCTGGATTTGCTGAAATGAAAATATGGCTTCTGAAGCCCATCCAGATCATCCATGTATAAATATATACATGTGCATACGCATGTAAGAACGTTCCAATCCAATTTTCTTGGCGTTCTGCATTCCTGTTCACCAGATGAAAGTCTTCCCAACAGTGTGTGACAAGACACAGACTTTTAGGAACACGCTCTTAATTTCTTTGTAATTCGAATCTCTGGAGGATGTCTCCTGGCAATTATCACGCGTGCTCTATTTGCTCTTTCCCACAATTCGTCAATGGTGGTCTTGTACAGCTTAAGTTAACGTTTCAGGCAGCTGCAAATGACTTTCTCTCCCCGGGGGGGAGGGGAGGGGGGCGTGTCACTACTTCCTGACACAACAGACAGAGACAACGTGAGAGAATCTGCTCGCCGAGGTTGCATCCACAAGCCCAATTATCCTTGCCAACGAACCACTTTGGTGTCCCATTCGCTTCAATTTGAAGCTGTTTTTGTTCATTTCTTTCTCGCCAGGTCGCAATCTTGATTGAGATTGATACCAAAAAAGGAGACTATATTTAGTCAAGCAACCCAATTGAAATTTAAATCTGATCTAAACATAGTAAAATTGTAACAATTGCAAGTAGGAGATTTGAAAAAAAAAAAACCAAATAGTGAATGAAGGGTGGTAACCTGACTTGACCTTGGTGATCTTCGTCATCGAAACGGCAATTTCAAACGAACCACCCTGTATATTATCGGCTTGGGAGCCGAACATAACCAGATTCGCTGGTAAATAGCTCGGCCATCCTCCATAGCCTATTCCCGATACTACGAACACCGGCGGTAACTCGCCGATTATATATCTCGTGTATTTATGCGCCTGGTGCACGAGATATTTCAGTTAGCTAGTTACACCGAGCCAGTTGTGTTAAGATCGCTATCGCAAGGTTGCCGGTCGGCTCTTCCACTTGTTACTCCTAGTCGTTAAGCGTGCATGCCTCGCGTTGCTCTTCGGGCACCGTCGTCCCCGCGGAAACACTGGCTCCCTTACACTTGTTACCGATCCCTTGGACCTGGAAGAATCTCTTTTTGCGCCGCTAAGCCGCACCTCGACTGCGATCCGCCATTTGGAGCAACTGGCTCGAGTCGGAAAGGGTTTTGATCTACTTCAGAGGATCATTGTTGGCGGAGAGAATATTGTCAGGTATTATATTCACCTGTCCTTTTGGCCCAGAGGATCAAAGTCATTTTATTTCCCGTGAAAGAGTCTTCTTCTTTTTGATTAAGGGAGTCTGTAGGAAATCTTTGCATTTAATATTAATTTATTTTCTTGGTCAAATGGGAGGAGTTACCCTTTGGACAGTTATCGTTTATAGAATACTCTGAAGTGTCTGAAGTGTCTCTATTATTTTTAATCCAAGTTTTAGTTTACTTTTTGCACGGCTGCTTCTCTCTTGAGGGAAACGTGAATTGATAGGAAACCTGTTTTTATTGGATTTCTTTTGTTAAAGTAACTGTAGACTTATTAAAAATATCTTTTATATTTTATATATTTATTCTTAGATAGATTCTTAGATATTCGTAGATTTTTGAGATTCTATTAGGAAATTTTTTTTTTTTTCATTAAAGGATGATATGTTACTAGAGAGATGTCTGTTGCATCAGCAATATCTATATCAATATAATTTCCTACAAAGAATAAAAAATAAAATGAAATGGTACAGATTATTGAAGATGTCTTGTAAAGAACGTTTACACCAACATAGAACAAAATTTCCTGGGAAAATTAAATATAAAGTCCAAAAACTGGCGTCTTTTTACAGCCAGCTTAGAGACGCTGGACTTGGCGCTGGCCCTACAGGACTATCATCTCCAGGAAGTTACCTTGTATGCTAAGCAAGGCAGAACGTTAGGCTCAGCGCTCAGTACTCAAGATATAATGGCTTTGCAAAGGCAGGAAGAGCGACGTAGGCAACAGGCGAAGCAAGGTGTCTTTGGATTTGTGTTCAAAAAATCCAAAGAGGGTTCGTTGAGTACTGACAGTCTCGGAGGACGCAGTGCATCACCGGCGAGGAGCGACGAAACTGGAAGAAGCATCAGTCCATTGCAGCCGCCTACCAGACCTCAAAGAAAGCGAAGACCCGCGCCAAAGCCGCCTGCTCAGGCTGAAGCAGAAGTTAGCCAAGTTCGTAGAATTATTTCACTACATTATGCATACTCTTTTTGTGATTAAGTTATATTCTGTCAAAAATAGATAGTGTCTTAACATTTCTAAGTGCTAATATAAATCACATTCTCAATTAAGACAATTTTGATAAGAGGCATCTCAAGAAGTGTTTTGAAAAGCATCCATTGGAAGATATGGTGTCGACTGTTTCAGGGTACTGAAGAAAACTCTGGAGACTCGAGCAAGGACAAGGTGGTGATCAGTCACAGTCGCAACAGCAGCGACAGTTCAGGTTATCACGAAGCTTCTGTGTTGAGTGACAATCCAGATTCCGCTGGAAGACTTCCGGAAACTTTGCCCAGGAGAAACAAGGTCCCATTGGAAATGCCCAGGAAATTAGCTCAAACGTCGCAGTCCAGCAAGAGCTTGAGCAACCTTGCCTCTGTACCTGGTACGCTTAGTCACGGAATTAGCAGTACCTCGTTGAGTTCCACAGGTGTAAATCTTTTCCTTTAGCTCTTTAGGTTTTTTTTTTTAATAAATTTTATCCTGAATTGTGTTTGGTAGAAGAAATTGGTTGATGGTATAAAGAAATTAAATCGTAGACGTAGATAATTTCTTTTCTTTTTTTGATGTTTGTCTATTGAATCTCTCTATCTTTCTCCCTTTTGGTTACTATATACATACATACATAGATACATACATATATATATATGTATGTGTGCATATATATATTTTAGTTTCACCATGAATGAGAATTTTGTTGAATTTTTCCAGGATTACGAAAGAAAAGGGTTGCACCTCCTCCGCCAGTAACCAGGCCTCTGTCGTCCGCCATCTCCACCCAAGCGCTGGAACGCATAGTTGATTCCGAGGAGTCTCTCACCTCGGACATGGACCCCTCCAAGCCTCCTTCCGATATCGGCGCCTCGTCCAAAGCGAACTCGGACATAGAAGAGCGTCCGAAAGCCAGCTCGGACATCGGGGTGACAACGATCGGCTCGAAACTGTCCTCCAGCATCGACTTCGCCAAGCCAGACGGCTCAAAAGCGGAATTAGAATCGAACAGCGACAAGTGTGACCGTGAACCGCGCCATAGATCCGGATCTGTAAACGTTAAGTTATCCAGTACGGAGTCAGGACACCCTACACCCGTAGAAGATGCTCCCGTAGATTCTACTAGACTGCCGCGGAAAAGAGGTAAGCTAGTGCACAGCTGCGGTAGCATAGATAACGAACTTCCTTCCTACAGTTTCGTGTCCACGAACAGCTTTGAGCACGTAGGGGATGGGACATATTCTGTGAAAAGGCGTACGAGCCTCTTCGATCCGGAGAAACTGAAGTTGCAGGCGAAGATTGAGGAGTGCAAGGCCGAGCGTAGGAACAGCGAATTGTCCGAGAATCTCGACGATTCTTTCTTCAAGTACAGATCCACCAGATACAGAGTCAGTTCTTCAGAGTTGGTCGATAATTCTGTCAGGTCGCGGGCTAAGTTGCACAAGTCTCAAAGCTTTGCTTGTTCCAACATAGTCGCTCCAAGGGCTAGACAATGGGCCAAAGTACGCAGTCTTTCCGGTAGTCAGGATATTTGTAATCAGAGTTCGTTTAAGTGTCAAAGTAGATTGGTTAAGATGCAGACTTTAGTTAATTTGGATAACATAGAGACCAATATCAAGAACATACCAGAGTGCGCTGTCTTGGACAGTGAGTTGAATTCTAAAAAAGTACACGTGAATAATTATACCTCTGAGGACAAATGTCAAGCTAGTAGAACGTTGAAGCATAGTTCCAGCTTTCAAGTCGGTTGTAAATTAAGAGAGACTAGAATAGTGAACACCTTTGAGAAGCCAAAGTTATTGGGTTCCAGGAGTTTCTGCGCTAGGAATAGAGTTTCTGAATCGAGCAGGCAACCTAGATTAGGAAACGTCAGTACAACGAAGTGTTACGACGGTTCGATTTCTTCCAGTGTTGATGGAGATACTGTCCAGTTTGAGAATTCAATGATAGGCAATCGTAGGTCCAACCTGTCGCCACCTCCGTTGAGTAATCTCCAGATATTTGCAATTTCCACTAAACCATTGGACATTCCAGTGACAACCATAGACACTGTTCCTAGTGATGTTGATAAATTACCTTCTTTACCTATTATTCAACACAGTGAATGTAGATTAGAGTCTGAGAAGAAGCTAAGTATCCTAGAGCCACCTCCACCAGGTTTGGTCAGTCGAGAGGAGTCCACTGAAAACTGGAACAGATTTTTAGTTCAGTTGAATTCGATACTGGAAAGCAGGGCCGGAGAATTTGTTTAAACATGATCGGTACCATCCCCTACGTTATTGCTGAATTTGTATGCACGAAATGAACAGAGAGTAGAATAAAATAAAATTCATTTTCCCAGTAGTGTTCCTAAAACGTTAATCCTTTACAGTCTCTAATTAATACAGTTTGAACTGCAGCATATATAATTGGCGATTACGTTACTATCGTCTCCAAGTGTACATTTATATCATTTCATTTTCATTGTAACCGTAAGATCTAGTAATTAAGAGTTCCAATTTTTGTAAATGCACACTTTCCAAAGAAAGAATGTGACTGTACAGTAGAAATAGTACTCTCATCTTGCACGCTTGTTTTTTTTTTAGATAGTCGCACTATCACTGTAACTGTAGTTTTCTACTCAAGATTGCATGAGAATTTTCTGTCTCAGAAGCGACCACGTTCATCTGCTTGCTAATCAGACCTGTTGGTGACGGCCTTTTCTTTTTCTTTTTCCTCTGAGTACAGTTGGAGAACCTGTTCCGCTTCCCAAGCCTAGAAAAGCAGTGCGGCCCGAGGTGTCGAAACGCAGGTTAGCACCGTCTTCCCCATTGAGTAGAACCACCCTCAGTTCAGACTCCAGCTATGTAGACTGCTTGTCCAACGTCCCTGCGCGTCCCAGTACCGGAAGTTTCACGAACGACGCGAGTTCCAACCTCACCGACCGCAAGATTAGCGTCAGGTCCAGCTGCGGAAGCTTCGTCGGTGGTGAAGAGATGCTGGAGGTTTGTTCCAATTGCACCACCAGCGAAGACGAGGTGTTCATGACGCCTGAATACCAGAGTGGAAGAAGCTTCAATTACAATCTAGTAGTCTTGGAGGGAAAAAACGAAACTGAACCTATTGATAATGATACCGATGATAGAGCCAACAATGAAAGAAAATTGAGTATCAGTGAGGATCAAGAAAGTGTAGAAGCTGCTTCAATTGATGATGGAGATATTGAAGAAAGAAAATCTAGTGAAGCAAGTGTAGAAGCTTCTTCGACTAGCGATAAAGCTGATGATAACAGGAAGTTGAGCATAAACGAGAGTGAAGTGAATGTGGAAGCTTGCTCAGACCAGAATTCCACGTTGGTGAGAACCAAACGAGGTTCAGTGGATTCGACGAGAAGTGTTTCTGGTCAAGAGAAGAAACTCTGCGCTGTGATCTCTACCATGCCAAAGTGTGACCACTTGTCCTCATTGAACGTCAAGGACACACTTGCCCAGGGTAAAGAGTGGGAACCGAAGAAGGCCCGGATTCCTCGGACAGCGTCCAAATCCAACGACTTTGAAGTGAATACGTTGGAGAGACAGAAGAGACACTTGACTTCTCACGCGGAGGATATCACGTTTGCCCTGAATTTGAATGTGAATCCAAATTTGTTGCCCGATCAGTTGAGGGAGTTTGACACAGATCTTGCACAACAGCCACAACTGGAGGAGCAGGATGATACTGAGTCTCGAGGTGTGGGTGAAGAAAAATCATCCTGCGTTGCAGTGGGTTCGTCAGGTGCATGTTGCATATCATTAACGTGTATGGCAACTCTGTTTCTAGTTGTACAAGCCCTCAAGCAATTCTCTATGCTCTCGAGTCACTTTAAATGCAAATAACAATGCCAAAGATTTGTGAAAGTGATCTGAAGCATCCTCTCAGCCTTGTCGTTACTAATGTAGTTTCTTACATACTAACGTCTAGACCGTGGATTTTTATGCGTTTTTTAGGCGAACTCGAAGATTGAGCAGAGTATCAGAAATTTTTATATTTCTTATATTTCTTCAATATTTAACGGATTCACATAAACATTCACGGTTTACTTGAATTTCGAATTAGTCTCTGTGATTGAAAAATTGTTTGACGTCTTGCAAATGGTGGCGGAATGTAAAAAAGAAAAGATTCTAACTTTCATGACGTTTCTGACTTACTTGCACAGTTTTGATCATTTTAGAGAGAAACTAGTTCCTTGAAACTTGAGCTTGTGTCAACGACCTCATCCACTGACTTATGAAAATGTTCGATTACAGACGCAAATTTGTCGGAGACCGATGTGCTGCTTCAGAAAGTATCCGACACCCTGTCTAATTCTCTACCATCCAGTGAGACACCAGTGCTTCCAGCGGAGACCAAATCAGAGCCGCTAGATGTTTCCAAGAAGACACATGAGAAGAGCAACAAGAACATCGAGTATCCTAAAGGCTTTGATGTGAACACGAGCTCGCCGAATCTGACTGTAAACTCTCAGCAAGACACGTCAGACTACGTATCAGCAGCCGACGAAGACTTGTCTGTCACAGACTGGGAGTACCAACTTCCAGCTCCTCCGAGTGCCTTCAGAGATCCTGGCTCGCCTGTGTTCGACAACTTCGAAGTGATTTCGCCCTCGCCAGAATCCTTCAGAGGCGCAGAAACTAACGAGTTGATCTCAAATCCGAGCGAGAAAGACAGAAAAACGATCACAGAGAAGATAGACAGACAAGGAAAAGACACCACACCAACAAAATCCTTCAAACAGCCAAAGTTAGAGTCCGGTATGAGAAAGGAGGTTATTTGCGAGCTGGAGAATAAAATAGGTGCTTTGCCCCAAAAGGACGTGGTGGACTCCAGGAGGCTGTTGAATCCCTCAACTCCGAAAATCGCGCCTGTGGATAACACGTTGTCGAACTTTACGATCACGACTTACAGCAAGCAGAAGAATCTCAATATATTTGAGGAAGTAGAGCAGTCGAGGGAGAATCAGAGATTTGTTAAGTCGTTCGCGACTCTGTCTAGGAACAGGAGCAATTCAAATGAGGACAAGAATCTGAAGGAATTCAGTGTTGGAACGTCACAGGGAAAGAAGAATACAACGCCAGAAGAAGATGAACTGAATGAGAAGAAGCTGGAACCAAAGATACCGACGGAATCCCTGCAAAGGTGGCAGTCTGGTAACGAGAAGAGCAATATTCAGAGATCCAAGAGCTACGTATCCGTGTGTGACAAACCCAACTTCCGAGGGAACATGCACGAGGATGAAAGTGTTAAGAACGAGAAGAACCTGGAGATGGATGACGTTGGAATGGAAAAGACAACGAGTATTAGTAATTTGAACACTCCGACTAAAACTAACGAGAAATGGCGGGATAATATTCTGAAGCGGCCTACCAAAGAAAAGCAACTGCAATCTGTACAGGTAATTGGCTCTAAACTTGAGCTTCCATTAATCAATTAATCCATTAATCCTTTTTATACAATTTTCTTTTATATCATATTTTTTTGTATTATTTTAATTTTGTTTTATATTGAGAAAGTTTTTTAAAAGATAGGAAATTTCTTTCGTTAAATATTCAAGTATTGTACAATAAATTCTTCTTATAAAAAATTGCCTCTTAATCCTAACAAGCAATTTATTTTTAGGTGCTAAAAAGCATTTTACCGCAGTTGAAAAATGCTCAACAGGCGGAGGAAAATGTGCCCAAAGATTCGAACGATGCAGTATTATCTGAAAAGACGAAGTGAGTATAATATTCTTTTGAAGGCTTTTTACATTTAATGATAATTAATGGTTCATTTATTTGGTAGATTCGAAACTATGCCTATTGTGCATTCGATCGAATCGAATGCAGTTCCGTCTCGTGAGTCTCAGACGGCACCAAGCAACAAGGATGTAGAGTCCAAAAGACCGATCCCAGAAACGAACACGAAACGATACACTTACTCAGGACCTCCTATGATCAATTTAGGTAGTTGGTCTGAACGACCGAGTGTCAATGTCCAGATAAAAATGGACACGGACTACAAATTCGGAGTGAAACAAGCGAGCAACAGAACAATCGTCAATATAAGTGACTCCAAAGACGAAGTCGATTCTTTTAAAGACGCCGACTGCTCCACTAAAATACAGAAAAGTAAATTCGAGATTATAGAGAAAAAGGAGCCGAACGATTTGACTAAGAAATTGATCACTCATACAACAGCTACTGGCTTCAAGAAGCCAGCATTAAACAAGGTGAACAGTTCAGAACCAAAAGTCACTAACGACAGACCGGTTGTAACAGCAGTAGAGTTGAAAAAGAGCTTCCTTGAGAACAAGCAGGACGACAGCGTGATAGACACCACTCCAGTGAATTTCAGAGAGTTGACAAAAGCGTTCGGTCAAGATGTTTGCATCCGGGCGAAGCCAAAAAGGGCCAGTACAATTTCACGCTCAAATTCTCAATTGGAAAGTGATACCAATAAACAGAATGGGCATAATCTGGATCAGTGTTTAACGAATGGCCATCAGAACAACGTGCTGAAAAGGTTCACTTCGGTAGTGGGCATTCAAGGGCAGAGTCAAGGCAACTTGTCGTTCAAAAATGACACGAACGCGAAAGGAAGTCAGCCACTGCCTGTTGTGAAAGGATTTAAGATTTCGAACACAAAGATCGACGGAGGTCAACGTCACGAAAATCACGTTAACGCGATGAAAGAAAGTGGTTCGAAGGAGGTAGTGAAGGAGGATGGTACTAAAAGATCGTCCAAAGAATCAAATGGCATTCCAAGACCTCCCACAATGCCGGTGATAACAGGCGTGACATTGAAAAGTGCCAGACCCAAGTCGATGCCCATACAAATTGACCAACGAGACATTTTGTTGGAGTCGATAAGGAACTTCGGTGGTCGCGAGAATTTGAAGAGCGTAAGCATCTATTAGTTGAGAAAAATCTAAGGAGCAATGGGGAAATTAATCACAGAGAAATGATCCCCGAGAAAAAAAGTGATGTGGTTCTGAATCTAAAGTGCGTGGTAAATGAGGATTTTTCCTCATTTGAGAAGTAGGGAACATCCAATAGTCGAAGTAACTTTCATGAAATGCGCACGGAATATAGAATTAGAAGGGAAAAGCTGGCTGGTAAAAATACCTAACATGAGAATTTATGGTTACAGGCTGCAGGAAGATGTTAACTGCCTTTCAATAACTAGGAAACGTTCCTATCCGAGGATAAAAAGTCGAGAGAGAAACTAACGACCGAAGATGTATTACTGCTGAAGAGATATTCTGGTGCTTTAAATCGTACAGTCTTAGTGATAAAAGCAGCGTTTGACAATCGTCGATATAATAGGCGGGACAAAAAGATCTATTTCTGTATACTTTTTAATTCACCATCGAAGGACCATCCCATGTTTGTCCCGTATTTTTATAGTAGACTTTCTCGTCAGTTGTCAAACCAATTTTTTTCTTTTTTTTTCTTTTTTTTTTCTTTTTTTTTTTGTCGAAATCATTCCCTTGATAGTTCGCTGGTTAGTAATCTATAAAAAACGAAAAAGAAAAAATAACGACCACGTTAGTCGTTCATGTGTAAATACTGTGTGTAAAAAAAAAATCGAGACAACCGGAAAGGAAAGTTGTCAATGAAAAAAAAAAAAAGAAAAAACTCAATCGATGATGATGTACATATCGTTTAGGTTTTTTAAAGCAAAGTAAGAGGAACGTCGTAATTTTTGTGTCCAAATAGTCAATGGACCGGCTTAGGTTCGTTTTTGAAACGTTGTTGCTCATTGTATGATGCAGTCTACGCAATTCTTGTTAAGTTTTCCTTTTTTCTTTTCTGTTTCTTCTTTTATTCTTCAATCAGTCACTCGATCCTAATCTAGCCTAAAATGAAAGAAAAAAAGAGTTGAGAATATACAGATTAGGTCTGAGTGATTGAGTCAGTGTTGACTAACATTTCCTATTCTTTACGATTAACATTAAGTTTCTATCACTGGGACCAAAGGTGACATCTTTTATTTTACGTACTGTACAACGAATTTAGATGTTGTTAAGGTGTGTGTTTAACTTAACTATGAAAGATAATTTTTTTTTTTCGGTTCTTTTTCTTTTTTTTTTTTTGAGAGAAAAAAAGAGTGGGAGGGAGAGAAAGGAAGAAAAATCTGGTCAGTTGTATAGATTGAAAATCATATTAATGATGAGTTTGTATTCATCAATGAGTTTGTATTAACGAAATTCAAAGAACATTCTAACATGTGTTCGTAGAAAACAACGAAGAATTTGTTTAATAATTGATTTTCACTTTTTTTTTTGCTTTTGGTTAAAAACAAGAAAAGTTTTTGGTTTGTAGCGAAATTTTAGCAATCATGCGGAAAAAACACATTGAGTTTGTTAATACAATATTAACAGTGTTATTGTAAAAAAAAGTCAATTAAAAGACTATGGTTAATTAACAAATCTGATATGATGTATATTTGTTTTATGGATTATGATCATTATAGACAAATATTTTTATGGCAGATGGGGTAGTCACACCATGGATGAGTGTATTCTGTACTGTAAATACCATATAATGTGTTAATACTGTATTTAATATTATTTTCTTTGCGTAAAAATATATTACAGCGACACTTCTATTTATATATGTTGTTATTTAGTTCCATTAAAAATAAAGAAAAAAGAATTGCTGATTTTTATTTAACAAAATATTTCAAGAAGAACTTCTGAACAAATAGAAAGTATAAAATTCATATAAATACTTTATTCTTGAGGAAAATACAATAGTAGAAATTGGATTGCTTCATCATTGTTCAATTTTTCACGTCTATACTTACAATTAGAAAAATAGCACCAACCTCGCGTTTATAAATGTCAATTGGTATAAAGTCAAAAAATAATACTTTTAATTATTTTTAATGATATAACGATAATATTTAAAATATATAACGTACAAAGCTAATACCTACAGAAAAATCTTAATGCAACTAATGTAATTTTTTTTTTCCTTTTTCTTATTAATATTGCCACCGTGATGAGATATATATTGCCACCGAAGAATCACAGATTCCAGAATTGATAACATGTTCAAATAGCAACAGGTACTACTTTTAAATCTCTGCAATTGCACTAACAGTAATTATAATAACTGTGCCCTTGATTTTACACGATTAATCATCAGGTATGGGAGTGTTGCAATTCCCGTGCCACAACTTTGTTTCTGAATCGCACTTAGAATAATTTCCAAATACGTCTGCATATCCACGGTCCCTCCACCACGTACACAGCTGCCTGTTCCATCCACAGTCAATAGTGTGAATTAACTCTGGTTTTTCCATCCCTAAGAGGGTATAAAAATCCTGATCTCCCAAGTGACCCTGCAAACACATGAGAAACATAGCATTTTCAGAATCGTTGCTCGATAGATTGTATTCATTACCTTGAAGTGATATTTCTCTGTCATTGCGTCAATTTTTTCTTTCTTCATGATCGAATCGTAAACAGACGAGTTCCTTAATTTATCGAGATTAAAAAGTACCACCCCGCTGTTGTATCCAGAATAACCGCCTGAACTAGCGGGCTCTCCGAATAACGTGTCGGGATGCTTGTTGCGATACAAATACAAAACGTGTCTATAAACCGGAGTGAGTTCAGGAGAAAGGCCAAACAAGGCTTGGCTTCCAAAGCTGTTAAACTCGTCAAAAAGCTCCCTGATGTCTCTGCGAAATTTGGTGTCTGCGTCGAACATTGCCGCAACACTTTGCTCGACCGGGGCTATCCGATGCAGACCCAATGACAAGAAAAACAACGCATCCGAGTAGTAAGTTCCTGGCTTGCTGCTAAAGTGCGGAGACATGACTGACACAATGTCTGCCAGTTGCAGTGCTAGTTCATGCACGTCATAATATTGCACCTGAAAAGAAATGAACAATAAATTAATAAGATCTTGAGATTACTCTTGAGGAATTATTTTGCTCCACCTTCATGAATTTCCCTGTGGATAATAAGATATTGCCCAATAATTTCTCTGCAACGTTTTTGCTGTCATCGTCGGTTATAACGTGGAATGCGATGTCAACAGAAGACAACTTAAGCAAAGATTCAGCGAAGATCTCAAACTTTCGTTTCATCGGAGAGTTGCTGGCAACTTTGGTGAATATACACCAGACATTGTAGTAATCGTTGCCACTTGGCAGGGACACGGTCGTAACGTCCTGGCCGAAGCTTCTCGACTTGGTGGTCGAAGCATTCTCCTTATCGTTATGCGTCCAGCGTATACCATTTGACGTCTGATAGCAGTAGAACAGAACGAGGATCACAGCAAGTAGTGTCAAGTTGATGAGCACCTTGCTTAACAAGAGCATTTAATTATTCGATCATGTTCAAGGTCTCCTCGTACACTCTAATTAGTGAGAATTCAATGTTAAAAGTAATCTGTTGACGCGTTAACGATGGAATGTTGATCTTTTTAATAGGTTATGTCACTGAGGCTTGACAAAATTTTAGGTTATATTTGTCGAAGTTGGTAAAAATCATTTAAAGAATTGATAACAACGGAGCAGATAATCAAGCAGAAAAGTATACGTTCGTTTATTAAATTACAAACGTTTGATTAATGCGTAAAAGAAATCGCAAATTACGAAAAGAAAAAAACACCAAATGTAATATTGCGATTAAAAACAAAAACAATACAACTACACTACCGATGCAGTTTTACCACCTGCATCAAAAATATCGACTCTTCATCTCGACAGTGCATAATTCGTGATCCATTATTTTAAATCTGCGAAAATTAAAAATGTGTATCGCAAAATTACGATTAGTTGAGGTGTCAGTTAATGCATTGTAAATGCATTTAAGAAATAAAATTTTCTACAATATGGTCATTGAAACGAGTGATACGTATTCCGAGTTTAAAAGTTTCCGCCAGTCCGAGAGCGTGCAAAACAGTTTCGATAACTGTTATTAGATGGCGCTGATTGCATGTATAATGACATCACTTACACAGAGGTAATTAGTGCTTAATTTCAGTACATCAATATTCAAATTATTTCGTTAGATTTGTCGATTTTTGAGTGACATACGAAAAAAAAAAAAGAAAAACTGCTACTAAAACGTGTTTGAGATTCAATTTTTAGAAACAGAAAATTAAAATGGTTTTAAAAATGAAGGTATATATTGCACAAGTACGTAATACAAAATTAATGAAAAATTCTAATGATCTTTCATCTCTGTTGCAACAATTGATAACCTTCTCTTCCATGATTCGAATATTGTATGATTCATTTTTTTTTCTTTTTTTTTTTGAAGATGTAGCAAAAGAGGAAAGACAAATCGAGAAAGATTTATCGAAGATTCGAGAAAAGAATTGATCGACAATAAGAAATGGACAGAGGGTGGAAAATTTTCAAGGGCACCGAGATCGGCGAACTTGCATCGACGAAGCTACGCCTTTTTTATACGTGTTGCCTCCCATGCTGAAATCTGGACCAGCAACCTGCCTGTCCTGTGCAGAAGACCTCTCGCAGTATTGATCACTGCGGGAGGGAAAGGCACGTCGGGGGATGGTCGATAAACACGTGGCACCAGTCGAACTTCCGAGTGAGGATTTTCACTCCTCTCACATCCAAACAGATCCGGGAAAATAACGCAGCATAACACAAGACAGCTGCGCGAAACAAAGAGTAGAAAAAGCGGCCACACTCGCGAATGTTATTCTTTCAGAATCAGATTTTTCACCATCATTTGTATGACTTTCACGACAAATGTACTTATGATAGCAAGTCGTGTATTTTTTTTTTTATATGGTGGACGATAATTCTATCCTCGAATAATTGAATTCAGTTGAAATTGAATTTACAAAATTTTGGTTACAATTGGGTAAAAGTTACATTGATCAATATCGACAAAGTAATAGCAGATAGAAATATATGTACTATTTTCTACTATAAATGTAATATTTAATACATTTGTAGTAGGAAATGAATTTAAGAATAGAATCTAATGGAACATAATTTGAATTTACGTGTTACTCAGTTTATTCCGTTACTTGGAAATGATTTTCAAGATGAAAGATTGAATAGTAATTACAAAATGGAAGATTTGTTCTATTAACAATAGAAGATACTAATATGAGAGAATGGAAAATTAATAGCGTTGATTCTTACTTACAAGAAGAAGGGGAAGAAAGCAGATTTCCAAGAAACTTGGAAAAAATCACAATAAAAGAGAGCAACAAAAAGAAAAAAACTGCTGGATATCGTTCACTTCTCATATTTTCATTTACCAAGCAACCAATTAACAAACATCACCTTTTCAGGTATTCCTTGATCCCTGAATTTTTCTCTAAACCCGGACATTTGTACCCAGAGTTGGCTGGCTATGGTAGCAATGAAAAGACGTTATCGAAGAAGGCGGTCGAAGAGGGTGAGCCATGAAGGAACGGTACAGAAGGGAGAGACGAGGCGAACGCAATCAGAGGGGTTGATAATACGAGCAAGCCGATAGGAACCGACCCAAGAGCAGCGTAATGGTGTTGGTATATAAGGCACGAGCAGCGAACGTCTGCTTCTGACAGCCCATTACCACTGTACAAACGCTGGCACAGAGCTTTGGGAGGATGGCGAAGCTTCTCCTCCCTTCCAACGCTACGTCCCGTCCCTTTCTGCGTCTGTTTCCCTCCTCCAGCCTCCCGTCGCTCTTCTGCCGCTTGTACGACTTGCTCGTCTCGGGGGGAAGATGCTGGAAACCACCGAAGAACCAGTGGAACTTCCGCTATGATTTCGTCGAACACGGGAATCGCGGTCTCTTCTACTAGAAGAGGCTGTTGTCTGCGGCTTTTGGAATGTTTAGGAAGCCTTAGGAGGGGTGAGATTGTTGCCTGATGGATTTGGAAATCAATGATCAGTTGAGTTGTGTGAAATTTTTGATGATTAAGGGAATGGAAGGTTCATTTCTACAGGAATTTAGTAGCTTTTTTGTTTCAAAAATTGTTTCGCGAGTAATTTCATTGACATCATTTTATAATTTTATTATTTCCTCTGAAAACATTCATACATTTGCAAAAGTTTCAGACGTAAGTCCATTTTTTGAGGAAAATTGTCAACTTCAATTAGATGTAACTGAAATATCCTTTACATTCAATATTTGCCATTTCTTTTCTAATTTTTGTTGTATTACTATCCCAGATATCCTAGAGCTTCAATCTTCCTCTCCTAACGATAATTTAACGCTTAAGGCACTCTTTAAATTCAATATTTCCCAATCCATACTTTCTCACTTTAATCTGTCATTTCCAAAAATTAAACAAATTATCAATTAAATCAAAATCAAATCCCCCTATCCAATCTAATTTATGCCTTTTTGCAGGGCGCGAAGCGACCGTCAATTTGACGAAAGACAGTCAGATCTTCATCCAGAAAGAAGAAAGGAGAACCCAGTAAGAAGGAGAAAATCTGTACGGAATCAATTCGGTTCGTGTATCCCGATGCACGAGAGAGGGTAGCTGGTGGTTTTTCGAGGGTGGCGTTGGGGCCACGCCTGCCGGCTAGGCCACGCCCGTTCGCGAACCTACCCCCGGAGGCTGTCTCGAGGGCCGAAGGGCTAATAATTCACGTCACAAGCACACCCCACCATAAAGAGTCAACCACAGCCGTGGCGCGTCGTATATTCCATATCAGCGTGCCGTATGAACGTTATCCGGCTCCAGTTACTGTTAATTACCGATCATCTTCCGTAATTAATTGCCTCCTCGATCGATGGGATCTCTCGGCTGGATATCGATCCTGTTGTCGCCAGTTCACGTTCCCGGAAACGTGCGAATCATTTTTCCTAGTTTTCGCTCCAGCACTAGCGTTGGGATGGAGGAATTTTTTTTTATATAATTTAGAAGAGATTTGAGAGCTATACTTGATGGCAATGAACACAACAGTGAGAAGAGTTTTCTTTTTTTTTTTAGAGAGCTAAGTTTCTTAATATTTAAACTGAAAATTCAGGAACAAATGTAAAATAATTTTTAATACAATAAGTATGTCTGCTGCTGTAGGTTGTAATTTAATGAATTTTGGGAAGCCTGCACTTATTGTGACGAAATGTGGTGGAAGAAAAATAACAGAAATTAAAAATTTTAAATGTTCCATGAGATGGTTTATAAAAAAAAGAAAAAAAGGGAACGGTAGAGTATTGTATTTCAATTCAATATTTTCAGAGAGGTCATGAAAAATAAAGGTAAACAGGCAATAAATAAAATGACTGAAATAAAAATAAGCAATAAAAATTACAGAGAGAATATCATACTCGTGAAATATGAAATAAAAATATCGCGATAGAACCAAATTGGAAAAACATAGGAATTGCTGAATTAAATACTCCCTTTCCATTGTTTTCATTGTGTCCGCGGATATGCTCTGGACCAGCAGCGGTGTTTTAATTCTGAAAATCGATATCATCTTTTGTCATTTATTATCTCGCCAGGGAGACAAGATCGGAACGATACAGCCTGGAGTGAGGTAATTAACTGGTCTGACAATTATGTAACATATTGACTCGTTTACATCTGGACGTGCTTCATCGTTATTTGATAATCCATTGTCATCATGAAGATGATTGTTTTCGATGTGATTTCGAGTTGAACCTGACTCACTCATTTTGTATAATGCAATTTTCATTTTTTTTTTTAGTCAGGACAGGACATAGAAAGAAAATGAAACGATAAATCTGAACTTAAAATAGTATCTACTAAATTATGTTATGAATACGTTTAAAGAATAACTTTGCAGGAATTTTACAGCAAGATCTTTAAAAATCTCAAATTTTTAATATCTGTACTAATAATGTCAAATTATTAACCAATAGTATATTTTAATGTTCATCTACAACAGAGTTTTCATTATTAACTTCTGAAGATTTGATTGCTAATGTAATATTTAAATTAATTCTCCTCAACGGTGATAAAATTTACTTACTATAATGTTCTGTACCTCCAAACAAATTTTTTCAACAATCAAATGCATCAATCTCTGTCATCATCATTCCAAGACAGACATATCATCCAAAATGAAGATAAAATTCTCAAGAGGTTCAACGAGGCAAACAAATCGGCTGAAAATCGGTCACAGGACGTGAACTTGCTGAAAGGAATCGACTTTGTCGCCGGTGGTCGACAGTGTGCCCCTAAAATTAGCCACAGTGACATATTGAAGAGCGCGCCGAGGCGGGCGGGTCACGGTGCCCCATGGGCCGCTTCCCCCGGTCTGCTATTAGGCACAAAAGCGGTGCCCTGGGAAAATCAACTGACGCGTAACTAAACGGTGTATCATTAATTCCGATGTGTATGTTTATATCGACAACGTTAAGCAGCATTTGCACGGCCAATTTTCCGTAACGCTCCCACTACCATTATAGTCTCCTTTTTTTTTTTCATGCTCTTTACTTTCTTTACTTTCCTTTTTTTTCGGCAGAAAGAGTTCCTTAAAATGGTTGAGAATGTGTGAAGAAAGTTATCAATAGAGTGTTTCCTGGAAATTTCTTCATTGCTTAAAATTATTTCTTCATAATTGCTTAAAATTCAAGGATTTTTAATCAGAAAGTTGTTAGAGAGAAATTACTAAGAAGGAACTTGTAATTAAAAATGACACAGAAGGGCTAATTTAAATTCAGCTTTTAATTTAGCTTGTACAGCTGGTATAAGTGATTAAGATTGGGCAAGTGCAAGGGTCTGTGGAAGAAAATGTAATTTAAAGAAGAAATGTAAAGTGAATTTGGATAGATGATATATATAATATATATTAAATATATTTTTAGTAAATATTAAACACAGTTAATATATTAAAAACACTACTTGAATTACTAGACATAAGTATTAATAAATGTATAAGTATATATTTACTAGCAAGTATAATTTAAGTAAATTACTGCTCTGTTAATTTAATAATTTAAGTAAATTACTTACTTTGTTCAGATTGTCAATATATTGTCATATCTGCAATTCTTGTTATTTTCAGTTTATATACGAATATATAGAGTATGTCTTCACGAGAAGATAAAAGAAAAGTAGAATACAATTTTTTGATTATGCAAGTCTCATCTACATATATACAGGTATATATATATATATACTTCAGAATCACCCTAATATTAATCTTCATTTTATTAATACAATATATTTAATTTATTTAATACCCAATTCAAGTATTCTATCCAATACTAATTAGCTCAGTATTGGCAAGTGATTACCTTACAAAACCAGCAAGGAATTAATAAGGGAATCGATATAACGGTCAGAATTTTCCTCGTCGGCTCTTCAACGAAACTGACGCCGCCTCTTTTTTTCATCTGCACGCAGCCGAGCTAAATTGAATCGAACGGACGTCCGTCTCTGCGTTCAGGCCGTGTTCGTGCCTCCTCGACACCGTCTTTCATATTCTGTCTTCACTGACACCGAAACCGAGGCTCTTCCATTTTTCGCAACGCTCTGTCGCGACGAACGGATACCTTTTATGCCAATCAACGGGGGCCCTCCATCGCCGAAGGTGAACGCCGATAACCGGCGCCGAGAAATCGACGTTTCCGCTCGACAGCTTCAACGCGTGCGGACCATCGCGCGGATTGGTGAATTTCACCAGAGGTGGAAAAAGCAACGACAGAGCTTCGATACTGCGGGATCATAGTCAATTCTTCGTGGTTCTGTTTCAAGGATGTTTCAACGCGCCCGACGATGACTTTTTCAGGCCGGAGAGGCGGAGGGATTGCCCGTTAAGATTGATTTGACAACAAGCGGAGAGAGAAGGATCCAAGGATTATAAAGCGGAGAATCGAAGATTACAAATTGCACGAGAATCAATGTGAAACCATAGTTTGGGAAGAGTCACACTCGGGACAGAAATGTAATTATTGAGGTAACTTGAGTCGTCGTGGCTTGAGTAAATTTAAAGATCAGAAAGATCCACCACCTTAAATTGTAAATTAGATTAGATGTGAAATTAATCAATGTGTCACTGATCAAGCTTAATGCACACAGTTGTTTAAGATGCAAGAAAGAAGAAAGGAGATGAAAGATAGCACGGAGTCGAAACGTGTTAACCATTTAATTTTCCCGGTGCCTTTGATCCTCCCAATGGAGAGCAGCTCAAGAACCGCACGCTTCATTCTGCCACGGACCGTCACTACCGGTGGTCCTTGGTCGGGGCAAACAGGCTTTGGGTCACCAAGCCTATTTGGTACACGTGTCCTAGCACGTTGAATCTCGACGATCCTCCCCCCGTTGGATCGAAGGAGAGACCGAGGTTTGTGACAAAAGGTTGGCACGCTTCGGCACGTGGCTGCCAGTGGGACGACTTCAGGGCACCACCAGTAAGTGCCAACCAGCAAAGGGGACTCGGAAGTCCTCTCCCCCTGTATGTCCTCTGTTCCCTCCCTTTTGCTTTTTTTTTTTTTCTCCTCTATTACCTCCTCGCTGGGCTAATTTAGGTGGCTGGTCAGGATAAGAACAGGTTCTCCGTGGATTAGGTACTGTTGGTTCAATTGGGGTCTTTTGTTTGATGTCGAATGGTATACGATAATGTTACTTCAAGATAGAACATTAGATTCAGTGTTGTAAGACAATTAGCGTTTAGATAATGATCAATTTATATAGTTACAGCATCCAGCGGACTCCAAGTTGTAACAGTCTGTAGACAATTGGCTTTTGTATTGTAGTTTACTGCAGAATTCAGTAATTGTGATTTCCAAGTCACAGCTACGTGAAAGATAATTGGTTTCTAAGTATTGATGTTGATATTATACTATGCATGTAATCAAACCGGTTCTTAAATTACAATCGCATCGGTATTTTATGAATTTCATTTTATTTTAATTTTCATTTCCCAGTTTGTAGACAAACTTTGACTATCAGATAAGATGGTTAAAATCATAATTAATTATGCAACAACGCAGACATGTATATATTGATATTTAAATATTTTTCTCGAGCGAATCTCTTGAAAAATTTCCTTTTTTTCTTTCTGTCTTCCCACATTCTCGAGGCGCCTCTTTTTATTCTGCCCAGTCATTTCTCTTCTTTCTCCTGGCAATTGTCCCTGTTACACCCCTGTGCTCTCTTTGTCTGCGGCTCTTTCTCCCTCTCCGCCCTGGTCTCTTTTCAACGTCAGACCGTCGATTGGCCGCATTTCAGTGTCGCGTCGTTGCACACAGTTTGCGGCGGTGAACGTCAATTGCATTGCTCCGCATATTTCATTTCAGGCTAGTCCGCGACCTATCATCGTTTTCAAGGGATGATAATCTTGAGAAACAAAAAAAAAAAGGAAAAAAAAAAGAAAAAAGAAGAGACAACNATTAACAGTTACAATATTAATAAATTAATAATATATTAACAGTTACAATATTAATAAATTAATAATATATTAACAGTTACAGTATTAATAAATTGTATTACAATATTAATAAATTAATAATATATTAACAGTTACAATATTAATAAATTGTATTACAATATTAATAAATTAATAATATATTAACAGTTACAATATTAATAAATTATGTATTCGAAATATTATAACTCGTCGGGAACACAAACCCAGTATGCAATAATCATTCGTGATCGCTAGAAATTTAAAAAAAAAAAAAAAAAAACAGCCAACAATCTGAAAATTTTACAAACGTGTAAACACACACAAAATATGCACACGTACATTTCGTACGTTTATATATATATATATATATAATGTCAAACGTTCAATGTCACTGTAACAAGCAATACGATACGCCCGTCCCCAGTTTGATAGATTTCAAATTCACCCGAAATATTTTTATTCGAAACGAGACTGTTCAACACGTGGCGGCATAAAATCCCCGAATGCGTTCATCGGGACAAAAATAAGGAGAGATCTGCACGCGCGTGAAGCAAGCTTTCCCCCTCCCCTGACGACCAATCCGGATGGTGGGGGGAGTCACGTGGCGGAAACGGCACACAGCGTCTCTCCGCGGCAGTTCAGTGAAACACGGACGTTCCAAACGACACCGAGCGAAAAACTAGGGATAATCTTGCGTTTGACAGAACGGCAAGAACTACATACTCGTTGCGCTCGATGTAACGAACGAGGCAAAAAGTCGCATGAAGTTCGTGAGAACACTGAATCTGGCTGAAACGCCCGAGCTCTTACCCTTAATGGAGAGATGTTTTTTTCTCTCTGTTTTCGCGCGAGGCGTTGCAATTCTCGGGGGAGCAGCAAAAAAACGCGGGATCCTCGAATGAGTTTCATGTTTCAGGTTATAAAGTAGCCTCGTATTTTTTTTATAAATTCGTAAATTTTTACACGGAGTCGACTCGAGCGTGAAATTCTCTTTTATTTATTTATTTTTTTTTTTTTTTTTTTTGTTTCTATGGAATTTGTTTTTGAACGAACTGTTTCATGGAAACTCGTGTTTCCACATAATTTTCTACTGTTCGAGAATATATTCTGTTTCAAACGTTCGTGGAAATTCGTGTCCTTTTAATTGTCAAGGGTAACTCGAAATGTGAAATTCTCATTGTTTCTCCACGGCTTGAGAACGATATTGATCTACTTGACATTTTTAATATTCTCAACGAGGAAAGTTTGTTTCTAGTATTGAGTCATAGTAATCTATGCAACACCAAGGCCATAACATTATAATGCTAAAAATTTCATTTATGTGAAAATTGTTTTACAATACTAATAATTTACTTTACTAATAATTTATTTTTTCCTTTCTTTGTTCATTTATTTTATATATTATTATTATTATTATTATTCTCAATATTTATCTTTATCATTCTCGTTTCTAATCACATGTCACATTTCATTCATTTCCGTACAGTGCAAAATATATCTTTCAAACCAATACCACAATCATTTGGAATAAAGTGTGTACATCGTAGAAAGCCAGAGATCCCATGGAAGTAACTTTATTTGTAGAAAAATTGTTCCGTTCACAAAAACGAGTCGAATAACTTTCGCTGAAAATATTTCTCTCTTTCTCTCGTTTCATCGCGAGAGATATTGAAACTTGATAGCTTCTATCTCGCAACATATGGAAACTAAATTGTTATCCACATTTTTGTTTAAAAAAAATATATTTATATAAAATATAAAAGAAAAAAAAATATATATATATTTGATGTTACATTGACGATTTTTTAAAATATCAATAATGTATCACATTTGTCTTACACACTTTTTAAAACAGCACGTGCATTCATTGAAACTGCACCGTTTCAATTTCTTAATATATTATTAAACAATAAATTTATTAATTTGATAAAAAACAAATTTACTTTTTCATTAAACAATAAATAATTTTATTTCAATAAATTGTTGGATAGAAAAATAATTGAATAGAAACCAGTTGAGTAACAATTATAACATAAAAGTTTCTTGCAACAAGTGTACATAATCGCGCTGAGGCTAGACGAAACCACGAGCAAATATTGAAATATTAACACAAATGAATAAATATCGATGCGGGACGTTCATCACGTCCTTAAGCAGATTTATTTTATCTTGCGAATTTTACCTCTAATTTATGCAACCTTCTCGGAAGTTCGGAAGTAATTTTACCAGAGTGACATCAGGCTGATTCAGAGTTCGAAGTTTTTAGATACGTAGCCCTGGTCGATGTTCGGACGTCCCTTTCGGTGGATTACCGGGAGACATACGAGCAGAAAACCTAGTGACCGAATCGGCAAATCGGTAAAACGGCCTCGGCCACCAGCGTGGACTTCAATATACTTTTTTTAGCTAATTGAAATTACCATAGGACGAAGCAAACGAGGCTTACCACCCACCGACGTGACTTTTCAAAGAAACTTATCTCGAGTAATAATTATAAAAAGTTTCTGAAAGATATTTCCAGAATTAATTAGATCGTGGATATTTATATAATTTGATACGCGATTGCGAGGAGATACGTTTCACTAAATTTATATTTCTTTTCATTTATATATGAAGCAATATGAAAAGTAATTCACGAAGTGAAATAATCAACCTGCACAGTAATAATGAAAATTATAACAACGACGACTATAGCTTCTATCTATCTCCCTAGATTTATAATGAATAAATAACGTATATGATAATTTTTCTACATTCTAATCCTTGATTTCATATCACAGTTTAATTAATTTCATATGTATCGAACATTGCTTAATATACAAATATTGTAAAATGTATTCATTTCACTTTAACAAGTGAAATATATTAAATATTAATGACCATACAAATGATTGAATCCTATAAATAAAATAAATGTCATATAAATATAATAGAAATCATAATAATAAGAAAAAGGAAGAAGAAATTTATGTGGGATATTTCAGACTTCAGTTATGGTATAAAGAAACATTTTGATATAATGCAATAATAGAATATAGAATAATAAAATAATAATAATAATGATATAGAATATAGAATAATGGAATAATAATAATAATAATGATATAGAATATAGAATAATAGAATAATAATAATAATAATAATGATATAGAATATGGAATAATAGAATAATAATAATAATAATGACTATATGAATATAATAGAATAATAATAATAATAATGATAATAAAATAATAATAATAATGATATAGAATATAGAATAATAATATAATAGAATATAGAATAATAGAAAAATAATAATAATAATGATATAGTGCAATAATAGAATAATAGAATAATAATAATAATAATAATGACATAATTATACAATACGGTAACTAAATAGAAATTTAATGTTATGATGCAAAGAAACATTTCTCAGACTGTGGCATAAATATAAAAAACTAACTAAATATTATACTCTACACGAATTATTTTATCAAACGTTATATCACAACAGCAAATTTATTTCAAACGTTTCGTGTCTGCGAAACTGGCGTAAAAAAGAAAAAAAAAAAAAAAAGACAAAATGCACAAACATCGCAGTTTAGTAATTACCACGAATTAGCTTCACGAGTTTGCTTAGAAAATCGAGTTTTACACAGCAGGAACGCAGGATAATTCAGTTTAACGAGTTTCAGGTTACAGAGATAGCTCGGCATTTAATTCACTGAATTAAAATCTAAATCCCCGCGCGTTTGGAAATTGCGTCCTTCTGGCCAACGTTGACAGGCCA
This sequence comes from Frieseomelitta varia, assembly GCF_011392965.1. NCBI lineage: Eukaryota > Metazoa > Arthropoda > Insecta > Hymenoptera > Apidae > Frieseomelitta > Frieseomelitta varia. The sequence continues at coordinate 331,235 of NW_025109884.1, read as the reverse complement.
TTTCTACTATTTTCGCGAATGATGCAGAACGGTTCCCTCTCTATCTATCTCTCTCGTCTCAAACGCGTGAATAAATCAATCAACCTTCACGACAGAATGGAGAATTATTTCTACAACATTGGAACATATTCGCTTCTCGATCCCCACCATCCCACGTTTTATTTCATCCATTTGACAGATGGCACGTCCACCTGTAAAAGATTTTTCAACAATCCTTTTTTTCCCCCATTTTCATCATTCAGCTTATGGTGTCGCGTGCGTCACGTCGTTTCACATATGTTGAACTGCAAACTTGGATCGTGACGAGGAAAATTCGTGTTTCCAGCACGGCGATAAATCTCGAACGATATGTCGAACTTGCAAAAATTTGCTCGCGCGTGCAAATTACATATGCGTTAGGTTCGGGCTGCATTTCCCTCTTGCACACTCGTTGAAATTATTTGCCCATGTAATTGCATGTTACGTGTTTTGCAATTTTTGTGATTATTGATAATAACAATATTTATTATATATTTATTGTATAATAAATGTAATAAATATACGATAATTATATAATAAATATAATAAATATACAATAATATATATATATACAATAAACATACAATAATAAATGTAATAAATATACGATAATTATATAATAAATAAAATAAATACATAATATTTATTTTTGTATATTTACTATAATATTTTTTATATTATATAGTAATAATACAATAATATAATATTATATAATAATATATTTAAATATTATATAATAAATATAAAATAATATATAATAGTATATAAAATATTATATAATAAATATAAAATAATATACAATAATATATAATAGAATATGAAATATTATATAATAAATATATTTTATATATTATATAGTATTTATTTTATATATTTATTATATAATAATAATATTAATAGAATAATTTTGAGAAGATGAAAAATTTACTTAGGAGGAAAAGAGATCCGCAAACAACACGATTCCTTTCGATTATTTCATTTCATTTCGGAATTTATTGGATTTAAAATTCACGCTTATCAATCTTGGAAAATTTTAATTGTTCACCGTGAAAATTTGAAATAAAAATATACTCGACAGTATATGCTTCTAAATATGTTTCTCCCTTCGATTATTAAAAAGTTAAATTATTAAATTTACTCAATTTTATTCAGTACTTTATTTTACTTGAAAACTGATAATTATTAACTCTGGAAATCTTAAATTATCAAGTAAGACAAATTTCAACATAAATGGATCGACAAATATATTTTTCTACCGATCATTACTATAGTTTAGCTTAAAGTCTCAAACTAACGAAAGACGTGTTTGATGTATTATGAAAAATTTTGTCTGCGACAATTGACACTTGAGAAAATATTACACGTGCCATTTCTTCCTCACTGCGTCGAAAACATGTATCGAAAACACGTGAGACCGTTTTTTTTTTTTAGCAATAATTTTTCTTTTTTTCTTTTTTTTTTCTTTTTCTTTTTGATAAGCTACTCCTGTGTGACACATGTGTTCACTGGAAATCTCTTTCTGAGAATTGAATCTTCCACCCGACCTCGTATTGCTTCCGTTTGAAGATGCTCTAGATAGAAACGTGTAACGGATACAAAAGATGGCCAATACACACGAGAAGTAACATCCTACCCCGTCTTAAATCTCAAATCTCGAGTACAACAATATTTTCTATTTTAAATTGCGCTGCTTTCTATCGTTACGATTTAAACGTATCCTTTAATTAAATATATCCTGGTATAACCAGAAATTTCTATAATTGTTTTACGATGTGCAATTATTGTGTCACGTGCGCATATTTACCGTAGATAAATGATCGATTAATACGTTACAACGTGAAAATTAATAGAGAGAATGATCTCGACGATATAAATTTGTCTTATATCGAATGAATTAGATTTAGGGTCCAAATTTAGAAATTCATCAACTTGTATTATAAATATGTTATAAACTTGTATTATAAATTTAACTTGTATCGAATGAATTAAATTTAGGGTCTGAATTTAGAAATTCATCAACTTGTATTATAAATATGTTATAAACTTGTATTATGAATTTAACTTATATCGAATGAATTAAATCTAGGGTCCAAATTTAGAAATTCTTCAATTTAGGGTCACTCGCAGAAATTATAAAATTGGGAAAAAGGTTCTTTGACAACAATTGTAGAATATTACTGACTAAATTGAATTATGTTTCAATTTCAGATCCACAAGCAGTTATTTAATAAATTCATATATATATATATATATATATATATATATATATATATATATATATAGTATTATACAGTATATACTATATATAGTAATTACAATATATAATAATTATTAATATAATAATAATTATAATAAATTTAATCGAATCCCTTAGTTTCTTTATCTTCGCCGAATTTATTGCCAAAAATTTGATGCAATGTGCTCAATTTAACACTTAATTCATAGTGTCATTATTCAAACTTCTATTTACAAATTTTGACAAATTTCTTAGTTCCTTCGTCTTTGCTAAAAATTTATTGTTAAACATTTGTATATATAATATACTCGACTATGTCTATTCGTGAAAATTATCACTGACAAGTCGTCAGAATTTCCACAATGCTGTGTCAAATTTAATAATAAGTTGATCAGAAAAATTTGATGAAACACACTCGAATTTGGCGCATTTGATATTTGACTGTTTGAAAGCAATCGTAAAAATCATTTTATGACTGGTCTTCATCTGCAAAGTTACCGCATGTAACGTAGTGTGCTTTACTGGGCGAAAAACACTGGAACGTTACGCGCGTACATAATATAATAATTCACAGCATATCTCGCCGGGTGTAACGATTTCTTGTTATCGTCGTAACCGCTGAAGTTCATTTTTACGATCGCGCGTGAAAGCCCTGTGGCAGTGCTCCGCGAACTTTTAATCGGAGAAGTCGGCCCTCGTACACCGTATGGCGCGTTAATATTCAATGCACGAGCTTATGGTAAAAGTGCTGTAAAAAAAAAAAAAAAAAAAGGAAAAAAAAAAGAAAAAAGAAGAGACAACGAAACGCGCAAGTCCAGTTACATTATGGAAGCTATATCAACGATAATCTGTTCTTTTTTTAACGAGTCAAGGTTAAACATGATTTTTTAGTTAGTTTGTAAATATCTACAAACATCAGTTTGCAAGAGTTTAGCGATAGCTTGTTTTTCTTACAAAAGTCAAAGTTAAATATAATTTTGTTACATTTTAATAGCTTGCAGACTGTATTAAATATGAATTTTTAACTGTTTTGTTATTCCTTTATGTTCTCTATAACTTATTCTGTTACTGATATTTTTGAAGAAATGTCTAACAGTATCTTATTTTTAATTATCGTGTGTTTTTAGTTTGAATGCATCTGAAGATTTTGAACAATAATTGTGAAGAGAACTATATAGAGAAAAATGGGGAAAAAGTTGGAAATGCAGGAAATGATTAAACTAGAAAGTAGAATATTGTGTAACTACAATATTCTTCTGTTAATTTATACTAAAACAAAGTAATAAAAATTTATATTAATGCGAGGAATGATGTTACTATAAATTTAACTTCGTCTCCAGAATAATTGAAGTTGGAACAGCATCCGTCGGATATGAAATCCTCCCTCAAACACTATCCCCCAATCCTGGACAGATTTTCCTATCAAAAAGGGGTTCAAATTTTCTCAAAAAAGTGTTTTCCAAACAACAAAGTGCCTCTTCAGGTACATATACTTCTGAATTCCAAATTCCTCATCTCCTAAAAATTACATTTAAATGCACAACTGGTCAAACAATTAACAATGTTAAAATTTGATGTTTGAATTCTTTGTAGCCAAGAACATACAAATCACTGGAACATACAAAAGAACATACAAATCACTGGAACTACATCACTCCAATGCGTTCACAGTGACCCGAATGATCAAAACTCTCCATCACTCCGGCTGCATCTGAAAAAAAAAAGGATCCAATTGAACAAAGAAGACTTGGAACAACAGCGAAAACCAGCGAGAATTCTCAAGTTTACCTTTCCCAAACCGCAGTTCAAATCGACTGGTGGCTCGGACGGCGCCGTTTTCACCAGGCCAGAGCATATTTGACCAATAAATAATTTAGCAAACAAATTGATCCCCAGAGACTATAAACAGATACTTAGAGGCACGCGTTTCGCTCTGCACCTCCGTCGGTGGATCAATTGACCATGTTCACTGCGAGACTGGAATAAGAAACGACTGGACAATTAATATCCGGCAGAGTGACGAGACCCCTACTGTGAGAACCGAAGTAGGGGCCTGCGGCGTGAAATCTCTATTATCGAGGGGTTGGTATGGTACCCCGTTGTCCGATGGTGGTTGTATGCGTACTTTGGTCAAACTGGCGCTGACAGGGGCACCCATCGCCCCCTTGGAAATAATGTAATCGCGAATTAAATGTTTGCTCGGATATCCGCGATCCCCCGGCATTTCTTCGGTCTGGAGAGGAGAGGAGGTGGAGGACTCCTCCAGCGATATAAGTGGATCGTTTTCAGTGATTAATCGTGCAACCTAGATTGCTGTTTTCAGCTAAGAAAATTGGGAAAAATTAACGAATAACCGAAAAATCGATGGAAAGAAACTAAATTCAGGAATTGAAAAATTAATGAAAAATTCGTGGATTACTGTCTACGAGTCACTGGATAGTATATATAGTATATATAGTATATATACTATATATACTAGTATATATAGTATATCTAGATATTAAATAGAAGGGAAATATATATATTTAGTACACAGTTTACAGTGTGTTTAGTATACAGTTGATATATCTAGATATTAAATAGAAGGAAAAATGTGTAATAAAAATATGTTTTGATAAAATCTTGGAGTATCCGTTTCTGCGAGTAGGATGCGAACCAGATGCGACTCAAGTATCGGTTTTACGAGTATCAATTCGCAAATGTTGCGGAGCGTGCCGTTTCGAGTATCACCATGACGAATTTCAAGAGCGCATTGTATCCCCACAAACGATTATTTATCTCAATTTGTCACGTACCGCAAGGGAGAGACTTGGCTCAGCTCGAGTTCCCGTGCAGCTATCAACATTTTTTGATCTCGTTTCGCAAATTGAAACCGGTCCTTTAAACATGAACTCTCATTGTTGTCATTCGTTTGTTTGTACCGTTTCAATTGTCAACGGGGAATCAATCTTTTTTAATAAACATAGTTGGAACGAATTGTATCATTACTATCAATAACTTGCAAGAGATTTTTGCTTTTCCTAATTTGTATTTGTTTTATAAATACAAATTAGGAATACACATAACGAAGAGAATGATTATACCAATGGCAATGAAAAATTGTCGATAATTTACAAACTAATACAACTAAGTAAAAGAAGGAAAAAAAGATCTTTCTGTGACTTTTTCTTTCTTTTAATATATCAGTATAAATGTATCAGAAATTATCGATAATTTTTCATCGTCATTAATACGACCATGCTCTTCACTGTGTCTTTAATACCATATCTCATCGTCGATATTTTCTTTTTCAGAAACTTCCTTCTCCAAAAAAAAAAACTCCCGAGATCACTCCATTCCAAAGAGACCTACCACGAAATTCGACCTTCAACCCGACGGATGACATCGAAATACGCAGATTGAAGGTGAAAGGAACTCTGATTCTCCCATTGGACAACTTCGGTTCGCATACATTTCCCAGTATAATCCCAATTATGCTGCGAGACCTATGGTACATCGACGGCCGACAATAGTAATTCACTTTGGAGCCAACCGAAGGCGAGACGGTGATATATATGTTTTTCAGGCTAGACAGCGACAAAACTTTGCCAGTTTGCTAGGTAGTACCCTAGCGGACCAGCATTGTGATCGTATTAACACCTTGCATAATTGCATCGCCACCGACGCCGCCGCGTTTCTCATTGTGCGTCCGTTAAACACGTCTCATTTGAATATTGGCCCATTCAGCGCTCTGTCTGCCTCTCACAGCGTCTCTCACTCTTTCGCACTGGAGAGCTCAATCGCTGATAAAGGGGAAGGCCCGTGTGTATTCCTGTGACTGCTTCCTACAGCAATCTCTACGTTCTTTCTCAGGCTGTCAGCTTTCTTTGCTTATGCACCGTTTGATATAGATAACGTGAATTCCATTATCAACCATTTTGAAGTTAAGTCAGTTCCTCTTTGTAGGCAAGTAAAATTTGACTATTAAGATCGGCGTGGTTGCTAATGATTGGCATTATTGGTACTGGTGTAATGTTAATAGTTTCAGAATTAGCTCATGACAAATTTAATACCTTAACGTCTAGTCTATAAACATATATTTTAATAAATATATATATATATATATATATTATATGTATAATTATATGTGTAAAATTATATATAACTATAATACATATTAATATATTACTTTATACATATAAATATGTATAAATAAGAGAAAAGCATAAAGTAAAGAAACATGAAGTAAAGAAAGCAGATATTTTGAAGATTAAATGTATAGAGTGCACACAATGTATGCAAAATGTGAAGAGTATAGTGTCTACCTTCTGCGTAGATAAGTCAATTTTTTAGTTAGATTCCACGCTTTTAATAAATAGATCATAAAAAGTGGTGAATTTGCATGAAAATCTGCAGCTCATGTTCGCAGTTGCAGTTAGGCCCAGAAATAATTTCCAACAACTTTTCAAGCACCAAAGGAACTCACCAAAATTCCCAAAAAATCATTAGTCACCAAAAATTCTCGAAATTAAGCTCTACCTGCCAAGTATTCGCGTGTAGTGATCTCCTTTACCCCCCTCTTAAAAATTATACAAACCTCGTCATCCATAAAAAGCTTGCCGAATAATTTTCGTGGTAAAATTTTTAGGTTTCAAGAAGAGTTTCTGCCGCGTGTCTCACCGGTTGGCCGGACTGCCGCCAAATTGCGGAAGGTGAAGAGGACGAGGCGAGGAGGTGAATCTGGCCGGGAGGTGGGAGGATGGAAAACGATAGAAATAAAATTTCGTACCGAGGCAGTAACAATAAACCGCAGCGCTCTGCGAGCCTGCACTTTGCCTCGTTCAACGATCCACCAATGGCCAAGTGGTCTGAGGAGAGCTTTCACTTTGCACGGTCTCTGATTGGCTGGATTCTCCGCCCAGGGGTTGCATCGATCATCCCCTTGGCGCTTCCTCGGACTTCGGTATATAAAGCAGCCTCCCCAGGGACACGGACGGATAGTCGGAACCCTTTGCTGTTTCGTGGATTCTCGCTGGTTCTCGCGAGTGAACCCTCCCCGCCGTTGGGACACCTGAAATTAGTTTAACAATAACTGTTAACAGTTAACTGCGAAAAGGGACAGACACGAGGTTAATCGAAACGTAAATTTGGTTTTAGAAGTGAATACCTGGGATTTAGAAGTGGAGGAGAGACCTTCGAGAAGATTTCCTTTTTTTTTTTTTTGAAGACTGACTGATCGAGGGGTTACCTTCACCAGTGAAGTGATTAATGAGCTGGTAAGGATAAGGAGCATGGCGAGCCATTCGAGTTACGAGTACGAGGACAGGGGACAGAGGATGCGACATCGGGTCGGTACCACTTCCAGGGCGGCTGATTCTACCGTGGCTTGCACTAGGTAAAGCTGCTGTAAAGAAAGAAAGAATAGAAATTAAATTCTTTGGCCTTTTTTCTAAAGATTCGACTTTGAAGTTGTTATTCCCCTGCCACTTTATTTTGGACAAATTTCAATCTTGTGATGTCTGAAGTCTTTTATTTCTTTTGAGATCTCCAACATTTCAAAGTCGTTGAAAGAATTCCGGAATTTCAAAGCTTCAAACATCTCTTGAAAAGTCTGAATATCGCGAAAAGGTCCTGTTGAAGTTTCGAAGTTTTTCTTAAAATTAAAATGATCGTCTGTTACAAATGGGAAAAGTGATAGTGTCAAAAGGAAGAGGTTCAATTCACGATTGGGATTAAGCTCTGAGTTTCTCGGTGAATTGGTAATAATTAATAATATTGGTTACAGCAGTCAGTATTACGTGGGCCCGAGCAGCGACATCAGCGAGGAGGACCTTGCCGAGCTTCCTTCCTGCGTTTACGCGGGTAGATCCACTCAACACGTCGCGCACACCTCACACGCTCATTCGCCTATCCATTACCACATGCCGGTCTCTACGCCTGGTAAATTAAAAAAAAAAAAAAAAAACTGATGCAAACGAAAGATTTGTATTTCGTGTAATCGATTGAAAATGAAAAGAGCTCAAGCTCAATAATCATTTCAATTAAAATAGAGTTTAGATTCTCTTCTACGTTCAAACATTGCGTTGCTTTTGGTTTAGATCACAACGATACAGAGATAAACGGCGTGGAAGAGGGCTACTATCCAAACGGCAGCCCCTACAGAATTCAACGACACGCGGCCAACATACGCGAGAGAAAACGCATGCTGAGGTGAGAAATTATTCCCAATGAAGCCTTTCCAGTCCCTCGGGAAACACCTTCCAATTGATCCTAATCAAGTGTATTCAAATTTCTAATTTGCTTCGACGTCTTACATATTGTCACGTTAATATTTATATTGTTCTTAGATGTTAAAATTCCCCCTTCGAATCATTGTGTAACCAGCATTTAGCGAACAGATTGTGAAACAGGTTGTCAGTGTGATTGCGATTTTTAGCAGCATCAACTCGGCTTTCGACGAGCTCCGAGTTCATGTACCAACGTTCCCGTACGAGAAGAGGCTGTCCAAGATTGATACTCTGCGCCTGGCTATAGCGTACATCGCGCTACTTCGAGAGGTGCTGGCTGCAAGGCTCGATCCACTGACTTACGTCGAGAGGTGCCTTAGAGGAGAAATAAACGGCGAACGTGCCGAGTGGAACACCAGCGGTGAGAATTATCAATTGAAATGAAATTGAAAAAGCAGCGCAGCATGCCATTATCAAGATCGTTGGATCATTTACTTTAATCTCGTTGGATGCGATATTAAAGATAGAAAATGTCTGAATATTTGCATAGTATAGTGTCGTACAGTATAATAGAATATTTGTTATATGTGTATATAACTAAATATAATTTTTATTAGTAGATCTGACCGCACGTTTATCGTGGATAAATTGGGAGAACCTAGGCGTGAATCCTAATCGACGATCGGTCCTAACCACGCTCGCCCTAACCACGGACAATATGAATTGAAGTAGAGAGAAGAAAATCTCACCGAGGATGATCGCGCAGACGAGTTGTCTCCTTTTCTTTGTAAATAAATCCCAGTCGAATAGAGAGTGCCAAAGGACGTTATACATGAATATATGTATACATTTCAGTTCTAGTTTGGATTCGTGCAATACGAAGCGACGATATTACATTTCGTATTTCTACGTATAAATAATACTATATATTATACGTACACGCGTGTACATGTAAGAGGGGAATAGCTATATATTCTAGTTTTTAGTATTTCGTTTGGAATAAAAATCAGCGCTTGTGCAGAAGAGCTATGGCAACCTTATGATTCATTTCCTCGTCGATATCCTTTGTACGTAGCATGATGTATCCACGTTATGAGCTACTGTATTTCGTTTCATTCTGATTGAGACAATTCCATTGAAAGATGAAGATTTATTAATTTCTAAATACTTTTTTATTTTGAACAGTGTTAAGACGCAATGTTGTGTTAATTACAAAACGATAGTGTTTATTTTGATATTTATTTAGTAGTTTCAATAATATTATTTTTATCATTAATAATATTGATCTTGTTAGTTGCCATCATTGACTGAAGAAGAATCACTGTCTTTGTCTGTGATACTTTCAAACAATAGTTTTTCTATTACAGCAATCAATAATTTTACAGTTTTTAAGTTTTTTAAATTGTTTTATAGCCATTAATTATATACAGCAACAGCAAATACTAATTTCTATATTTTTTGCAAACTGAAACTACTAGCTTTTAACTTATAACTCTGATATGTACTAAATTTGTAAGTCTGTGACATATAATGCTAATTTATGTAGAAAATAATTACATTATAGTCAAAAATTAAGTTGATCGTCTCTTAGGACTAGTTATGCAAATAAGAAAGCGTTCGCGTTTAATTCAATAAATAATTTTCGCAATAATCGCGAATGTAACAACATTATTCATATTTTCTGATTTTAATTCCTATTGCTAGTAGCGCTGCGGTGAAAAACCTGTCTAAATCGATATAGTAGAATCTGACACGAAACATGTACGAAAAAGTATTGTCAGCATTCTATAAAGATAAATAAATTGTTAAGATCATCAATGTTACCTACACTTGCGAAAATGAAGTTCGTGTTCACTGTTTGAAAATTCAGTGGCCAGATTGGGAATCGACACTTGAGAGAATATTCAAAGTTCACGAGTATACAAGTTTGGGTAATTCATCCGATTCCAGGATAACGTACTATTTCACGTCAGTATTGTCGAATCTCCATCACCTAGATGACACTATTGTTCCCATTATTGGGTTGCGAGAAACAAAAGAAACGTGACACGTGTCCGATATATGCCATCGGTTATAATTTCCTCGCAATCGTTCTCGTTCTAAACAGAAATTCTAAAAACAATTCCTCTTAACCGGCAAGTGAGTCTCCTTTCAAGAAATTCAACAACGTACACTGAAACAATTTATCAACTTTATCGATCAACCTGTGGCTCCTCTTTATGTGCGAGAATAAATTTCCAGAACTCCAAGAAGCATTCAATCGCGTACAGGCGCGTACTGAATTATATGTTGTCCATTTTCAAGGTGACGAAAATATTCGACAAACTGCACGAAAGATGTTAAGTGTACAACCAACGTGAACGATCGAGTAAGTAAAGTTTCGTAAGCGAGAAATTGGATGGACGATTCGAAACGAAAATAACTTACCGATGACGACGTGAGCGTGATAGGAAAAGAAAACGATCGGTCCCCGATGCAACGGCAAGACGAAAGGCCGGACGAGGGCCGGCGAGTGTTCGAGCTGAGCGACGAACGATGCAAAATGGCACTACGGAAGCAGCTCGATCTGGACTCGTTATCGACCGAGCAGGACAACGCGGCCGAGGACGTCGAGGCCCTTCAGAAGCTTCCGGCTGGAACGATCGTCATCAAACGGGAGAAGAGGTACAAGGACGACAGTGACTACGTGAGAGACTCCACCGAGACGAGTAGCGGGGTGTCGTCCTCCAGCAGCGGGGTAACCAAAGTGAAAAGGGTTCACCGCACCGCGAGGAAGAAGTACGTTGTCGCAAAACGATCGGTAAAATCGCGAGACCGAGCATTCTGACTTCTTTCTTTTTTTTTTTTTTTTTATTTTTAGAAATTTGACTTTTACATTCATAGTGGACAAAATATTCGTCTGGTCAAAATTTCTCATCTTCCTGGTTGACGAGTTTTCAAAACTTCGAAATCCGAAATTTGCCGCGAGGACGTTCTACGTTTGGAAATTGCGAAATTTCGGGAACTTCGGAGCTTTCGAACTCTCTCGGTTTTTGGAACCGTGCAAAGTCCCTGAATTTTCAGAAATTTGCGATCTTCTAAATTTCCAAAATCTTCGAACCCTAAAAAGAAGATCTTAAATTTTGAAATTCTCGAATTTTCGAATTTTATCGAAATCTACTGTTCCCCCAAGTTTTTAATTTTTAATTTTTAATTTTTAATTTTTAAAATTGCGGGCTTCTCTCCTCTTCCGGAATTTTTCTTAAAAACAGAATCTTGAACTATGAAATTCTAATCCGATTGCAGCCGTGGAGCGGCGGAAATCAGGAGGAACCCGACGCGCGTCACGAAGAGAGACTCAGGTAAAGATTCCTTCCGTCCGCGTCAACGGTTGCTCTCTGCAAAACGCAAGGAGATGCTCTTCAATTCTGAGCCGATCAGACGTGGGAAAGCCTCCACAATGCCTTACATGAACACGAGGTCTGTTACTCGCAAAATGTACAACGTGGGGGCGACTTATCAGGCGCCCACCATAAGAGATGAAACAGAGTGGAAAGAGTGGCCTGTTCATGGCATGCACGAACGACCGGTGTTCCATCCACAGGTAGGCTATTTTATTGAAGTAAGGAAATACTTACAAAACTACATTTCTGATGTTAAAACTGTAAATAGATATAAAAAGAATAAATATGAAAACTATAAATGTTTCTTCCAATTGAACTTGTTACTCATTGAACTGTGTTTCAGGTTGGTTTGGCTGCGGAGTACTTAGGACGTTACTTTACAAGCTTGGACGGGCTCTCCTACCGAGAAATAATCGACAGACCGGAGATCGAGGTGGTGTCCGTGGATCCGCACTGCGACTGCTTGCCGTCGTCCGCTGAAAAGAAATGTAGGAAGAAAGTCAAGTCGAGCAGAAGCTCTGCCGCTTTCAAAAATGGTGCTCCGAGGTCCACGGAGCCCTCCGAGAGGGATAAGTCCTTCGAGACCTGCATGCACGAAAGTTTCCACTGTGTCCTTGGCTACTGCTCCCAGATCATGGCGCCAAGTTACAAGGCGAACGTAGAGGGGAAAATGAACGCGTTGGACGAGAGTAAAAGCTTACCCGACGCTGGCAAGGAAGCGGCGAACGTTTCGGAGCCGAACTCCAAAACTAACGCTTCCGCCAGTTTTAAAGAGAATTTACAGAAACCGGCGGAGGAGAACAAGTTCCTGGACAATTGCGGAGTCACGTTGTTCCCGCAGAACGTGAAAGGCCTCGCTCAGGTTCCAAAAACACGATTGTTCCCTGCTCAAAAGATTTACATAGCCAACTCGCAAAAGTCCATTGCGTTTACTAATCTAAAAACATTTCAAGGCGGGCACATGAAGATCCAGGAAGTGGTGCGATCTTCCAAGAGTCCTTTTATTCTAGTGAACCCGTTGGAGGCGAAGGACGCGCAGCTTTTGAAACCAGGCACTAGCAGCCAGGCAAACGCGAATAAAATGGAAGAGTCGTCGACCAGCGAGGAAACTCTAGGCGAAGTGACCTCTATATATAAGAACGTGTCTAACGAGGAGATGAAGCAGCCTCCTGGAAAGCGAGGGAGTAAAATGGAGTTCACGATGACGAAGTATCTGCACGATAATATGCAACAGAGCAAGGCTCAGTCGGGGAAAGAGCCGAATTCTGTCGAGAGAAGAACATATTACGAGACGACTAACAAGAAATTGAACCTGAAAACCATGTCTGGCGGTTTGAGCAAGAGCTTGTGCACCGGCGACACTTCGGAAATAGCGAAGATACTTTCCGAGTACAATAAAAACAATCTGAAAAAGTCAGCCACGGAAAGTCAAACTTCCTGGGCCAACATGAAGAACATCAGAGTGAAAGAACTCTATAAGAAAGAGGAGAAGATCAGGCAGAACGTTCAAGAGAGTTCCGCGGACAGAAATGTGAACATAACATTTCCCCAGGGGAAGTGGCGGCGCTTTCATTTGACCGTGGAGAAGCTGAAGGATTTGAAAAGTAACTCGAGCGACAAGCGACACTCTTTGGGGATTCCGAATAAACAGTCGTTGTTTAAAATTGACCAGACAACGACTGGCGAAACGTCCTCCGATAAAAGAACTGAGGTCTCTAAGCAGTCAGAGACAGTTAAAAAGGGGCAGTCGAGCGCAACGAACTTGGAGAGGAAAGAGAACACCTCGACGACAAATAGCAGCGTAAATTCGGCTATTGCGAAGACGCAATCTCTGCAAGAATTGCTGGAGAATACCGCTATGTTGTATTGTGCAGCCACTGGAACTCACCAAGATGATTTGGCTAATTATATCGACAATTTAGACGCCGCACAAAGCATGCAATGGTTAGAGGCCTGCAATGACCTAACTGTATGAGTAAAGTAGCGAGCCAAGTGGGAAGATATTGCAAGGTTGGGTGCTTTGATTTTACGATGGAAAGTCCAGATTTTAATCGTCCCTTCCATTGAATTTTACGCGTACACAGATGCATTCTTGCCTTGCTTTTCTAGCGTGTCATTGAGATCAGTATTTTAGGATCAGAGTGAAAATAGATTAGAATGTGAACATAACATTTAACACGACGAGAGGAAGTGTTCCTTTATTAACACTTTGATTGACAAAAGCTGTGGAAATAGTACAAATATTTTCATTCGCATGATATTTACGTGTGTAAAGCTGCGTTGTTTAACTTTGTTTATTAATCGCGTTTACACATTAAAATAATATCTTAATTATATATTATTCTAGAACATATTGGAACTACGTACGTAACTACGATGCTGGAATTTTGAATGAAATCAATTTTCTTTTTATTATTATTATTATTCTCAATCCTTTGCACTTTGATTTTGCATTTAATAGTATTTAAAAAATACTAATTGGCACTTGTGCCGAAATACATTTTAGTAAATGCACGTTGAGTAATCAAAATATATAGAAAATTCATTTCTGAAAGAATTGAAAACATTGTACGGGATGAAATTTTGAATTTGTTATATAAAATGGTTAAAGCGCAAAAGGTTAATTAAGTAAGAATTGTTGTCTTCGCTCTTGTAGTTAATATAATACCATCGTTGATCCCAGCGTGTATAAAAAGCATGCAAATAACAAGGATTGCGGAGTAGACGAACAAGAGGGCGATTATGCCGAGGCATCGTTGTCAGTCTCTGTTCTGTCGTCTTTTTCTATGAACGTACCTGTAAAAAGAAGCGAAAAGATAAGATTCTACAGTGCGAAAATTATCTTAGTAAACTTAGTACTAAGGCTTAATACACATATACTTAAATACACTTGAATTAGATATAAAAAATATAATATGACCAATCTCTGTTATTTGTTACTATGAAAAAAATAATTTTCACATTGCAAGTTCCTATTTATATAAACAAGTGTTCAATTTTATTAACAAATAAATCATTCATAATTATATTTCAATAATTCTCAAATGCAATAAGCGTTGAGTGCGTGATATAATTTTCGTTTGATAATCAATCTTATATGTTTCATTAGAATTTAAAATTGTTAAAAATAGACCAAAATTAGTCTTTTCTTTATTGTATATTTGATAACTTATTAATGTATTCACACACACACCTTTTTTTCTCCGATTCTGATTCGCTTTCTTCACTAACTGTTTTATCGACCATCTCTTCCGTCGTTGATTCTTCTTTTTCCTCATTGTCCTCTTTGTACTTTCGACTCTTGCCGGAGCTTTTACTAGAATCGTCGTTCCTCGATTTCATCTTAATACTTTCTGAAGATTTCTTGCTACCTTTCACGGCTGATTTTCTACCATCCTTTCTTCTATACTTTTCTTCATCGCTGGAAATTTCAATTTTCAAGCTTTCTCGCCGCGAGGATTTCCTCCTGCTGTCGTTCCTCCGCGACTTTCGACGTTTGTCAGAATTCCTGGAGCTGGATGTGGAGTATCCAGTGTCCTGGCGTGTTTTTCTGTAAAATTTAAACATTCACGGATGACTCACAGATAAATTTGATTGAATTGTTTCCAATTGTTGAACTTGTCTGTGTGTTCTGTACCTTCTAGAATGACCAATATTTCTCGGAGAGGAATCAAATTTATCTGCTTCTTCCGTCGTTTCTTCACTTTCCGAATAATTGGCCTCGACGTCTCTCTCTCTTCTCTTCCGTTTCCTCTCTTCAGAGAACTTTTTACTTCTCACATCATTGTAGATATCTTCCCTCGATATGATACTGATGTTCGATACTGCAGATTTCTTCTTTACCTTGCTACGATTCTCAGTCTGCACTACGTACAGTCGGTAAAGTTGCAGCAATATCACAAGAGTGTTCTTACACGTGAAGAAGATGTTCATGTAACTCACTATACGATAGTGAACGATCAAGATCAGTCTAAACGCGAGAAATGGCCCGTCCTGTAATATTTTTCAAAAATATAAAATGTTCAGAAATGTCGAAATGATACTAAAGACAATCAGTCAGCTTATCTTTATCAGTTCATCGTTCCATGTAGCTTACAAATGAAGCGTACGTATGTCTGTACAATTAATAATTGTAAAATACTTACTTTTCAAATGATTTCATGAAAAATATGTATTTTATAAGACACACCTGTAGAAGCATGTTCAAAGCGATCCCCCACACGTCGATGCTGCAACAACTAGTTTCACTGTGCACCCTTCTTTTCACAGCGCTTCCGGAAGACAGCCTAGACTTCCGGGATTTGGTGGCCGTCAGCACGACGGTAAACTGCATCAACGACCACGCCCAAATACCCAGAGTCAAGTAAACTAAGACAGGTTCACGAGCTATGCGGTCCTCTTTGAAGGAATCGAAGAATTCAATGATGTCTGCGGCTGTGCCAATATAAACCAGCAACAACTGGCTCAGCTGGTCTCTGGTTAGATCTCCCTTCGGTAACATCCATCTCCCGATGATTAGAATTAACATAAGGAACTGCTCGATCAGAGTTACCCAAGTCTCTGTCGATATTTTTATATCAGGCAAATGTATATTTACCTGAATCATAGATTAAAAAGCATAGAATGACATTAAATTTCAAGTTTTAAGATTTATGATCACATTCACTTTTCAAGTGAACATCGTTCAAGTATATAATATAATTAGTACGATAGTTGAACCTACACCCAATGCTTTTTCCAGGTGTTTCAAATCTTCGGCAGCCAGGTTGGTTAAATCGAAATTCTCAGATATGTTCACGTTCGTCTCGAACGTTTTCACCCTTCTGTCGACCTTGTCCAGTTCCAGAAGCCATATCGCAGGAACTACACTGCTCAGGTACAGGAAAACGGAAGGGCAGAACCTTGAGGGAAAGGAATTTTAAATATATATTAGATAGCCCTCTCCTGGGTATTGACAGCGGGAGTCCTGCCGCGAGATCCACTGGAGAATCCCGGGGCTTTCCCAGAACGTAAGATGTAGAACTACTGTGGAGGTAAAACTATAACACTACCCGACTCTCTCCAAAATTCCACTTGCAACTTTTCGAAAATTAGTCGAAACAAAGTGTGTTTACACCAAAAAAATGTAAATAAACATTGAAAACCAAAACAAACAGTCAAAAAAATATAAATAAACATTGGAAACCAAAATAAACAGACCAATATTTGCAAACAAAGCGAAATTTCAAAGTTTTCGGAATTCCGATTACAAATTTTCGAAAATTTGTCGGAATAAAGTGTGTTTACACCAAAGTGTGAAATTTCGCTTTGTTTGCAAACATTCGTCTGTTTATTTTGGTTTCCAATATTTATTTACATTTTTTTGACTGTTTGTTTTGGATTCCAATGTTTATTTACATTTTTTTGGTGTAAACACACTTTATTTTGAAAAATTTTCGAAAATTTGGACTTGCAATTCCGAAAATTTTGATATTTCGCTTTGTTTGCAAACATTGGTCTGTTTATTTTGGTTTCCAGTGTTTATTTACATTTTTTTGATTGTTTATTGTGGTTTCAATGTTTATTTACATTTTTTTGGTATAAACACACTTTGTTGTCAAATATTTTCGAAAATTTGCAGTCGGAATAACCGAAAACTTTGAAATTTCGCTTTGTTTGCAAACATTGGTCTGTTTATTTTGGTTTCCAATGTTTATTTACATTTTTTTGATTGTTTATTATGGTTTCCAATGTTTATTTACATTTTTCTGGTGTAAACGCACTTCGTTTTGAAAGATTTTCGAAAACTTGGATTTGCAATTCCGAAAATTTTGATATTTTGCTTTGTTTGCAAGCATTGGTCTGTTTATTTTGGTTTCCAGTGTTTATTTACATTTTTTTGATTGTTTATTATGGTTTCCAATGTTTATTTACAT